>NC_059123.1:9802035-9849816 GCF_020740685.1 Jaculus jaculus
TAAGGAGTCCTACCCTTCCTTTGGCTCTTACATGCTTTCCACCACCTCTTCCGCATTAGATTCTGAGCCTAGGAAGGTGTGATCGAGCTGTTACTCGGAAATATTTTATTTTTATTTATTTGTCGGGGAGTAGATGAGAGAGAGAAAGAGAATGGGCGCACCAGGGCTTTCAGGCACTGCAAACCAACTCCAGACACATGTGCCACCTTAAGCATCTGGTTTACATGGGTCCTGGGGAAATGAACCGGGGTCCTTTGGCTTTGCAGGCCAGCAGCGCCTTAACGGCTAAGCCATCTCTCCAACAATCCCCAGTGCTAAGTAGTTACATCACTTACAATAACAACATGGCACAGTGGATAATGGATAAAGCACTTTTCAATCAAGCCTGAGTTTGATTCCTAGTCTCCACAGAAAAGAGTCAGAAGCCATGGAGGGCTTCTGCAATCCCAGCACCCTGATGGGGAGATGGGGGCGGAGCTGAGACACTCTGCAAAGCTCACCTCAAGGCAGCAAAATCAACAGCCTAGCCAGGATCCAGAGAGGGAAACCCTGCCTCTAATGAGACAGGACAATGAGGGCGTCCCGGAAAGCTGCCCTTTGACTTCAAACACATGCACTGTGGCTCATGTGCGCCGGAATTCACACACACACACAATATATATATAGATTTTCTTCTGAAGCAATCTTTTAAAAAACATGATATAAATGATTTTAAAGGATATTCCTGCATAGCACACTAAGTATGAGCAAAGTTCACAGGACTGGATTACTTCGGGAAGTCAGAGGGTGAGGGGCAGTCAGTTTAAAGTCCAAGGCAAACAGCTTTACAATGCTGTGGACTTTACACACGCATCACACTATACTAGAACGCTTAATCTTAAAAGTTCTTTAACAATAAGTTAACCTTACCTTTCTCAAATTTCTTTATAATCATTTCGTAAATTTACTGACTCTCATGTAATAACATTTACTTTAAACACAAATACAACTGTACAGGAATATTTTGCCTTTATACCTATATTATGTAAACTTTAGCTAGTTTTTGCAGTAACCCTCTAAACTTTTATTTTTTTATTTTTTTAAATATTTTATTTATTTATTTATGAGAGAGAAAGAGACAGATAGGGAGAAAGAGAGAATGGGCGTGCCAGGGCTTCTAGCCACTGCAAACGAACTCCAGACACATGTGCTACCTTGTGCATCTGGCTTATGTGGGTCCTGGGGAATCGAACCTGGGTCCTGAGGCTTGGTAGGCAAATGCCTGAACCGCTAAGCCATTTTCCCAGTCTCCTAAACTTTTATTTTAAAATGTTGGTCTGAGTGGAGGAAAACAGATATCAATAACAGTCTCTTTTCCATTGTGTACCCTTCCCTGGAAAGTGGTCTGGGCCGTGACAGGCATGGAAATCAATTAACAGTGATTTAATATGAAATGATTATTCATAATCATGAGTACTGTCCTTTGTTTTTAGTTTTTTTTTTACATATTTTATTTTTCTTATTTTTTTTCTTTATTTATTTGAGAGAGAGATAGGCAGGGAGAGAGAGAGAAAGACAATGGGCGTGCCACGGCCTCCAGCCACTGCAAACTGTAGATGCATATGCCCCCTTGTGCATCTAGTTTATGTGGGTCCTGCGGAATGGAATGGAATCTGAGTCTTTTGGCTGTGGACAAGTCCACTAAGCCATTTCTCCAGCTGTAGTTTTCTTTATTTTCTTTTGGTTTTTCAAGGTGGGGTCTCACTCTGGCCCATGCTGACCTCAAATTCACTATGTAGGCAGCAAACACCTTTCAGGTCTATTGTAACCGTCAGGGACCATCACTGTGTGCGCAGAGCATGACCAAATGGGTAAAGCACTTGAGAGCTTCCGGTCGGTCCTCCTGGCTCTCCCCTCAAACTTTTCTGAGTCATGTACTGAAAGGGATGATGCCACCCGAACACGCTGCTGAGACTCATCCCTCAAGCCACCACATGCCTCAGTTGCTGAAACTGGGATGGAATATTCCTGCTTGCTAGCCAGCTGTCAAAATACTGGAGGCGCTACAAATGTGGCTGGAGGCAGAAAAGCCATCAGCAACCTTATCCAGCAGTGGATCCGGCGAACTCCACAAAAGACCAGCGAGGCAGGATGGTGAGGTACCCACTTGTGCCATGGTGGCATGACCGTGACCAGGTTAACCAACTGCTCCCTGATTGGATTTGAGACCCACTCCATATGAGGGAATCCATGTCCGGTACTGAAACCCCATTCAGAAGTCAATGGCTGGAGAGGTCCTGGGCTTGAAGACGGAAGCTACTAATGTTGTTTGGGTAAAAGTGCCCCGCCCCCTGATTGCCCTCCATATAGGGAAATTCATATACGTTAAGTCTATGTCCGTAGACTAGTGCTGTCCACTGAGGAATGTCACTGGAATTCTGATGGGGATTGCAGTGGATGTATAGGTTACTATAGATTAATGTATACATGTATAAAAATTATTAAGTAGGGCTGGAGAGATGGCTTAGTGGGTAAGACACTTGACTGTGTGTATACACATAAGCCAGATGCACAAGGTGGCGCATGCATCTGGAGATCATTTGCAGTGGCTAGGGGCCCTGGCATGCTATCTATTTGTCCCTTTCTCTCTCCTAAATAAATAAATAAATACAGGTCAGCTGGGACCAGAGTGAGACTCTACCTAGAAAAACCAAAAAATAAAAATAAATAAATAAATAAATAAATAAAATGACTTTTAAAATTATGATTTAAAAAAGAAGCTGGTGTCATGCCATTCTGGGGACTTGTCAGGTTTCACATACACAAGGACAGTGTCTCTCTTAACCCTCCTCTTCCCTCATAAGTTCCAACACAATCATTTCGTCCTTGTTCAATGTAAACCGCCACATTCCCGATTCTCTAACTCTTCTCAACGTTTAATGTATGATCTCTGGGAAAAACTCAGATGCTCTGTGCGTTCTTAGGCCAAGGGCTCTTGTTTCTTCACGTCGCACAGGAGTCACCTTGGCCTGCGAGGTTATCGACTGTCACCGGCCCTTACTGAGCGCAGCGCAAGTCACACACACGGAAGACATTCGCTTGTCATCTACACAGCACTCCAATAGCTCCCGAAGATCCCAGGTGCAGAAATCAGACTTGATTCAAGAACTGGCCCTGTCTTTTATGTGTTTTTCTGTTTGGTTGGTTGGTTGGCTGTTTTTTGACCTTGGGCAGATTAATTAACCCCTGTTGTGTCTCATTTTTGTCACCTATGAAATAAACACAGTAGCATCATGCATTTGATGGGGTTTGAGGGGACCACGTGATGTAATCCATGCTGAGCATTTATCATAGTAAAACTACAGAGTAAAGGCTTGAAAATGCCACGTGCAATCATTACTTAAGGATAAGGTGTTTTCATGATGGGAAGGCACCGGCTCGTATGCACATGTTTACCTCGGAGTTTCTAGTCAACTTCTAAAGCGATTAATCTTTTCCCACCAATGAGTCTATGCCCTTTTGCAATAGGCTACTAGGTAAAGGAGCACTTTGCCTGTCTTCCTGCTGTGCTGTTTTCCACCTCCCACGGGCCCTTGGAGGAGAGGAGAGACTCAATTCACACTCCACATGTAATGGACTACTGTGGTTAGTTCTGTTCTAATGGCGTCAGAGATAACGATGCTCCGCTAAGCCACCTCATCAAATTTATAGGCTTGTGGGAAAGTTAGGTTAAAAGCATACATCAAAAAGTTTTCAGTGGGCTGGAGAGATGGCTTAGCAGTTAAGCGCTTGCCTGTGAAGCCTGAGGATCCCGGTTCGAGGCTCGATTCCCCAGGACCCACATTAGCCAGATGCACAAGGGGGTGCACACGTCTGGAGTTCGTTTGCAGCGGCTGGAGGCCCTGGCACACCCATTCTCTCCCTCTCTCTCTCTCTCTGCCTCTTTCTCTCTCTCTCTGTCACTCTCAAATAAATAAATAAAAATAAACAAAAAAATTTAAAAAAAATGTTTTCAGTGACATATTAAAAAAAAAAAAAACCAAAACAAGAAAGTAATGGAATCTATAGCACAGTTTAAAATATATGAAATGGATTAAAATGTCAGTTACAGGGCTAAGGAGATGTCTCCGTGGTTAAAGGTACTTGCTTACAAAGCCTGATGGCCCATGTTCAATTCCCCAGAATACATGTAAAGCCAGATGCACAAAGGGGCATGTGTGTCTGGAGCTTGTTTGCAGCAACAGGAGGTGCCCCCCCCGCCCCCCCACCACAGTGCCCCCCCACTTTCTCTCTATTCCCTCTCCCCTTCTCTCTGTCTCTCAAATAAGTAGACAAAACCATTTAAAAAACAACTTAAAAATGTTAATTATAGGGCTGCAGAGATGACTTAGCAGTCCAGGTGCTTGACTGTGAAGCCTAAACACCCAGGTTCGATTCTCCACGTCCCACGTAAGCCAGATGTACATGCATCTGGAGTTCATTCTCAGTGGCTGGAGGCCCTGGCATGCCCATTCTCACTCTCTATCTCTCTCTCCCCTTCTCTCTATCTCTACTGAATAAATAAATAAAAATAAATCTTTTTTTTAAAAAGGTTAATTATAATAATATAGCACTTCACAGCTTTTGATTTTTTTGTGTGTGTGTGAAAATGGCTATATTACCAAAGGTAATTTGTAGAGTCAATGCAATCCCCATGAAAATTCCAATGCATTCCTCAGTGAGCTGGAAAAATATAAACCAAGAATTCATCCGGAAGCACAATGAGCTTAAAACAGAAGCCTTCTCAGGTGATATGCAATGTAAGACAAACTTACAAGCTTGTATCCCACTCTCATAGATCAAACATTACCAAGTAAAGAACAACAGTTTACAAAGTACTCTGACATTTTAGAAGAGGGTAATTGAAAGGACAAGTATCTTCTTTTTATTTTAATATATTTTTATTTATTTATTTGAGAGGGAGAAAGAAGTAGAGAGAGAGAGAGAAAGCACACCAGGGCCTCCAGCCACTGCAAACGAACTCCAGATACATGTGCCCCCTTGTGCATCTGGCTAACATGGGATCTGGAGAGTTGAACTGGGATCCTCTGGCTTTGCAGGCAAGTGCCTTAACTGCTAAGCCATCTCTCCAGCCTAAGACAAGTATCTTTTTTTTTTTTTTAATTTTTTTTGTTCATTTTTTATTTATTTATTTGAGAGCGACAGACATAGAGAGAAAGACAGATAGAGGGAGAGAGAGAGAATGGGCGCACCAGGGCTTCCAGCCTCTGCAAACGAACTCTAGACGCGTGTGCCCCCTTGTGCATCTGGCTAACGTGGGACCTGGGGAACCGAGCCTCGAACCGGGGTCCTTAGGCTTCACAGGCAAGCGCTTAACCGCTAAGCCATCTCTCCAGCCTAAGACAAGTATCTTTTAATCAGACCCCCCAGTGTAGTGAATACAATATGTAAAAAGATCCTATACACAAATGCCACATAAAGTAAAATAATTTAAAACACATACATAAGAACAAGGATGGAGCTAAGGAGACAGCCCAGCGGGTACAAGTGCTTATGTAGCAAGTTTGATGACCTGAGAGGTTTTTTCTTTTATTTTTTCTTTTCATTTATTTATGAGAGAGAGAATGGGTGTACTGGGGCATCCAGCCATTGCAAACGAACTCCACATGCATACGCCACCTTGTGCATCTGGCTTACGTGGGTCCTGCGGAACCGAACCTGGATCCTATGGCTTTGCAGGCAAGCACCTTAACCGCAAACTCATCTCCCTAGCCCAGGACCTGAGTTTTACCTCCAGCGGTCACATATAAAGCCAGGTGTAGCTACACATGCCAATAACTCCCGCACCAAGTGGGACAGAAAGGAGGAAAGGGAAGGGGAAAGGGGATGAAGAGATAGATGGCTTAGGCAGTGTGTGTGGTGGCAAACACTGTGGAGGCCGACAGAGCCACATCCCTGAGGGTCCCTGCTCAGTCAGTCTCATCGAATTGGTCAGCTCCAAGCTAATGAGAGAGTTGGTCTCAAGAAGAAAAAAGAACTGACAGACTGTGCTCCTGAGGATAAACTGGGGTCATACTTTGGCCTCCACATGCACACACACACATACACACACACACACACACACACATATATATACACACATACAGATGCTACAGTAAAACCTGGTACTTTGTATGAACTTTAAAAATTAAAAAAAAAAAAAAGGGCTGGAGAGATGGCTTAGCGGTTAAGCGCTTGCCTGTGAAGCCTAAGGACCCCGGTTCGAGGCTCGGTTCCCCAGGTCCCACGTTAGCCAGATGCACAAGGGGGCGCACGCGTCTGGAGTTCGTTTGCAGAGGCTGGAAGCCCTGGCGCGCCCATTCCCTCTCTCTCCCTCTACCTGTCTTTCTCTCTGTGTCTGTCGCTCTCAAATAAATAAAAAAAAAATTAAAAATTAAAAAAAAAAAAAACAAAAAAAAACAATTACACAATCCTAAACTCTCAAAAAGTTTCTTTTACATACTTAGCTGCTCAAATTAGAAATATCCCTTAGGGTCAGTGGTCAAAAAACTGTGTGATAACTACTACATAAACCTCTCAGCCCGCTTCAACCATCAATCATATGGAAGTCTTGTCACCCTAATTTGAGGCATCCCCCCACCATGAAACTTCATACCTACTTTGCCTAATGAAAGACAAACGATGTCTCTGAAAAATAAACTTAAAAGGAGACTTCTCTATACAATTCTCTATAAGGATTACTTATATAGACATGAGACTAAACAGCTTATCTTCTCTCTGTCCATTTCTTCTTATAGACAATTTACACAAGGTTAATTGGAAGAAACTGTTTCCAAGCTCAATGGCTGAAAAACTGAAACCTCTTTTAAACAATCCCAGGTACAGTTTATATAAAGAGATCCTCATAAGGGTCAAGAGAGGAGCTGGGTCAAAGAACAAAATAGTTTACATACCATTCTCACAGAATATATGGAGTTTAAACTCCAACACAATACTGACTCTTGCTTTGGATTACAGCCAGTAAAGCTGACCAAAGCTTTATAGCCAAGGAAAAAATAAGTCAGGCCATAAACAGCTGAAGGAACCTCACTTCTTTCCACCTCCAAGAGCTGCTTATGATTGTGGGAAGAGCTGGGGAGTAAAGTTTGTGGGATCTGATAAGGGCTGCCCATGGCCTAGAAGGAAGAAATAACAGACACATAACAGGAGAATCAACACATATAAGACAATACTTCAGAGCTGGAGAGATGGCTCAGTGGTTAAGGTGCTTGCTTGCAAAGCCTAACCACTTAAGTTCAATTCCTTAGTACCCACATAAAGCCAGATTCACAAAGTGGTGCATGTATATGGAGGTTGTTTGTAGGGAGAAAAGGACATGGACTGCCCATTCTCTCTCCCTCTCTCTTTCTCTCTTTCTTTTGCCTCTCTCTGCTTCCAAATAAATATTTTTTTTAAAAAAAAGGGGGGTAGCTGGAGAGATGGTTTAGCAGTTAAACGCTTTTCTGTGAAGCCTAAGGACCCTGGTTCAAGGCTTGATTCCCAAGGACCCACGTTAGCCAGTTGCACAAGGGGGCGCACGCGTCTGGAGTTCGTTTGCAGTGGCTGGAGGCCCTGGTGTGCCCATTCTCTCCCTCTCTCTCTCTTCCTCTTTCTCTCTCTATCACTCTCAAATAAATAAATAATAAAAAAAGAAGGTACACTTCAGAATAGCATCACTTTAGACTGAAGAACACATATTTCCCAGTTACAATTCAGTGGGCAAACTAGCCACTTACTTGAGCTTTTCTCATTCTCCTGGCCTCTCGCCCCTCACCCCCAGTATTCAGATACAACGCTATAGGCTCAGCCTTATTATTACTTAGTATGAGCCTTAACTTTCAAATTTCCTTTCAAATATGTTTCCTTTCAAATATGATTAAGTAGCAACAAAACTCAAATTATTTTTTAAAAATGCCTGAACTGGGCTGGAGAGATGGCTTAGCGGTTAAGCACTTGCTGTGAAGCCTAAGGACCCCGGTTCAAGGCCCGATTCCCCAAGACCCACGTTAGCCAGATGCACAGGGGGCACATGCATCTGGAGTTCATTTGCAGGGGCTGGAGGCTCTGGCATGCCCATTCTCTCTCTCATTCTCTCTCTCTATCTGCCTCTTTCTCTCTCTGTCTGTCACTCTCAAATAAATAAATAAAAATGAACAAACAAATAAAAAAATAAAGGGCTGGAGAGATGGCTTAGCGGTTAAGCGCTTGCCTGTGAAGCCTAAGGACTCTGGTTCAAGGCTCGATTCTCCAGGACCCACGTTAGCCAGATGCACAAGGGGCGCACGCGTCTGGAGTTTGTTTGCAGTGGCTGGAAGCCCTGGTGCGCCCATTCTCATTCTCTCTCTCTCTCTCTCTCTCTCTCTCTCTCTCTCTGCCTCCTTCTGTTTCTGTCATTCTCAAATAAATAAATTAAAAAATGACAAAATAAATAAATAAATAAAAATTAAACAAATAAAAATGCCTGAATTAATGGTATCTAAATCTTTTCATGCCAACTAAAAATAATAAATAAATGAACATCAAGCTAAAAATATATCAGCAAGTAAACCAATAAGATCCATAAAGATAAAAGACGTACAGAGACCTGCATATTAATAACCATGTCTGCTGCTAAACTCAGATGTGATATTTTAAGCACCATAATTATAAATGTGGATCTTTGGAAATAGTTTTCCTTTTCAAACTTCCATTAACTGACCATCAAAACATTCACAAGTCCCTTTAATGTACACATGTTTCTAAAAAATAAAACTTTAAATACACATATTCAACTACACCTTAAGTACCAAGTAAAATGTTTATACAGAAACCTGGCAGGATTAATTCTGAGAAATCATAGCCAATAACAACCTACAAAGGCAGAACCTGGGTAATAAGCAAATTTTCACAGTACAACCAAGATTGTATGAACAACTCAAAGCAGTAAATGTTCTCAAGTTAATCATGGTGTTTGGTATATAAGGTTCATTTCAAAGTAATTTTAAGAAACCAATGCATTAAACCTGTGCATTTCCAACTACTTAGTGAGCTTCTTAGCTATAAGGTGACTGAAGAGGGAAATCATCCTTAAACACAGGAAGGAGGGCTGGAGAGATGGCCCTGCTGTTAAGGCGCCTGCCTGGAAAGCCAAAGGACCTAGGTTCAATTCCCCAGGACCCACATGAGCCAGATGCACAAGGGGCACATGTGTCTGGAGTTCGTTTGCAATGGCTAAGGGCTTCTTTCTCCCTCTCCCCCTGCCTCTCTCTCTTGATCTCTCTCCCCTACCTCTTTCTCTCTCTCAAATACATAAATAAAAAATAAATAAACAAATAACCATAGGAAGAAAGCTTTTAAATCCACGTCTGTGTGAGCAGACGACAGGAGGGTGTGGTAAGACCCTGTGGACCCTAAGGTACCACTGACATTTCACAAGTTCAGATGCTACCAAAAATAAATAAATAAGTCAAAAGGGAATTAAAAAAAAAACTGTCAAAGGGCCTACTTGGACTAAAAATATGATTCCATGTTTCAAGGTCTACAAACGCCTTCTGTAATAATTAGGGCTTTGAGAGCCCTCCTTAGCAAAGAAAATATTCACAAACTCCAACTTACCCTCCCACACAGTCCAGGCAAAACTCCTCCAAGAGCTTCTCAAGGCGACAGTGAGAGGGCATTCCCCCGAGCTCACTGATGTGCCAAGTGACCTTTGGTCCCCAGCCACGGAGAGGGCGGGTCTTCAGTTTCGATCTTGTGCTACCCTGAGCAAAGTTTCTCCTTGGGTCCAGGGCGTTAGCTAAGACTTCCTCTTCTTTTCAAGTGAGCAAACACTGCTACTACTAAGAACTTCCAGCCCTTGCCCAAGGTGTGGAAGTTTAAAAAAATAAATAGAAAGGATTTAAATGGTGCAAATAACAATAGGTAGCATTGACTGGGAACCCAGTCTGTGCTCCAAACCGATACTATATATAGTTACTATGAATGTTCCCCTGTTAAGGAGACAGAAGCTAAGGAACAGGGTGTTAATAAGTAACTTAAAGGGATTGCAAGCACAGCAGTGTGGCAGTCAGATGAGCTAATGAAAATAGTACCACGAATACTTTGAAAAGATGAAAATAAGTGTAACAAAAATATAAGTGGTATGGCTTGCAGTAAAGAAAAAAATCTATTATTATTATTATTATTTTTTTTTTTTTTTTGGTTTTTCAAGGTAGGGTCTCACTTTGGTCCAGGCTGACCTGGAATTAACTCTGTCATCTTAGGGTGGCCTTGAACTCATGGTGACCCTCCTACCTCTGCTTCCCGAGTGCTGGGATTAAAGGCGTGTGCCACCACGCCCAGCTAAGAAAAAAAATTTTTTTTTTCATTTTTTATTTATTTATTTGAGAGCGACAGACACAGAGAGAAAGACAGATAGAGGGAGAGAGAGAGAATGGGCGCGCCAGGGCTTCCAGCCTCTGCAAACGAACTCCAGACGCGTGCGCCCCCTTGTGCATCTGGCTAACGTGGGACCTGGGGAACCGAGCCTCGAACCGGGGTCCTCAGGCTTCACAGGCAAGCACTTAACCGCTAGGCCATCTCTCCAGCCCAGAAAAAAATTTTTTTAATGAAGAAGAAGAAAATCAAAAATCACCTATTGTCAAGCAAATCTAGATCCAGTGGCCAGAGTGACACACGCAGGTAAATGCTACCACATGTGGCTGAAAGGAGCCACTAAAATCCATGTGCAAATTGGGGGTATATCTTCCCCAAACTGACTTAATGAGAAGAACATGCTTACTCGAAAAAGCAAGACTTAGGGCTGGAGAAATGGCTTAGTGGTTAAGGTACTTGTGTGCAAGGCCAAAGGACCTACGTTCGATTCCCCAGGACCCACGTAAGCCAGATGCACAAGGTGGCACATGCATCTGGAGTTTGTTTGCAGTGGCTGGAGGCCCTGGCATTCCCATTCGCATTCTCTCTGCCTGTTTCTAGTCTCTATATTTCTCTCTGCTTTCAAATAAATAAAAAAATTATATATATAATATATATATTTTTGAAGTGATGGATTAAGCACCAAGATACTTATCCCCTGTCTTGGTGATCTTCCATGAGAGTTTGTCTCTGAGAACATGAGTGAAAGGAAAGGGAAGGCTACATTCTGAAATTAAAAACCTAAACCTGAGACACAACAAGTTTACAGTCTGAATTCTAGTGGCATGAAACTATACAAGCTAACCAATTAATCTCCATGGCAAGAAATGGGGTGGCGAGACAGTGATCTCCTTAGATTTATTGCAGAGAAACAAACATAAAAGCTTATTGTAAAGTAACAGACCATAAAGAAATCCGTGAGGTCACTACAAACCGCTGGTCCCAGTCCTAGTTGCAACTTCCTTTCCACAGGGACTGATCCCCCAAAGCACGTTCTGGTAAGCTCCCCACACTTTCCTACCCATTTCAAAGGCTGCTTCCTCAGGGACCCAGTCTGTGACAAAAGGGCACCAGGAACAAACAGCAGGACATGAACACCTTTAAGGTCCTGAGAAGAGCATTTAATTCTTGACACCTATGGGGAGAATAAAAGAAAGTACAAACACAGTCCCACTGGTGAAAACAATACCAAAAGTATCCAAAAAGGAAGACGTGCCAAATGAACAAAGTCCTCACAGTGAACAGAACTCCAACCCGACATCTCAAGGTGCCGTCATACTCGATACCTAAAACCTATGTGAAAGATTATCACAAGTCCAACCTGTCGATTTTTTTTTTTTTTTTTTTTTTTTTTTTTTTGGTTTTTCGAGGTAGGGTCTCACTCTAGCCCAGGCTGACCTGGAATTCATTATGGAGTCTCAGGGTGGCCTTGAACTCATGGCGATCCTCCTACCTCTGCCTCCCGAGTGCTGGGATTAAAGGCGTGCGCCACCACGCCCGGCCCCAACCTGTCGATTTTAAGACAGCATCACACAGGCCCATGGGTTTGCCCAGTGCGAAAAATTGGTACTGTCTGAAAAGAAAGATTTTCTTTTCTTTCCTTTTTTTTTTTTTTTTTTTTTTTAGGTTTTTCAAGGTAGGGTCTCACTCCAGCCCAGGCTGACATGGAATTCACTATGTAGTCTCAGGGTGACCTTGAACTCATAGCGATCCTTCTACCTCTGCCTCCCAAGTGTTAGGATTAAAGGTGTGCGCCACCACACCCCGCTGAAAAGACAACTTCAATGAGGTTCTGTGAATACGCTTCTGTTTGAAAGCGACAACACGTTGGTCTAATGCTGGCCATCTGCATGATGTGGCATGAAAGGCCCCATCTGGAACAGGCTAGTACACGGTCACCAGGGTGTAGAATCCTAATGCCAACCTGCATGGGCAGAGCCCCTCCTGTTCTATAGGCATGCCCAACTACATCCAGAAGACTATGTCACGGGTCCGTCCGAGCAAAGCTCACAATTCCCTTAGCTCTCTAGAACACAGAGGCGTTGTCATACAAAATATCATGTCTGTGGGATGTGACAGCCACTGAGTTACTTCCAGCTGCTCTTCCGTTTTGGTGAGGCCGGGGGCACACACATCTCTCCTGGCAACTTTGCCCTGCAGCTCCTCATCTGCCGCTGTATGCAGACAGACCAGGCAGGCTGTGACTAAACATGCCAACTGAGAACACCAGATTCGAAGTCACACCAGGTCACATACAACAGGCGTTAGGACAGCCACGCGGATCGGATCGACAACGTCACATTCCTTTCACCTGGGAAGTGTGACCCTCAACCTCAGCTCACGGACAGCCCAGGCCAGTTCCTCATCTCCTCTCCCCTCAGACTCTTCTCACAACCAAGCTCTCTTCCCTCCTGTCCTCACTGTTGAGTGTTTTGTTGTTGTTGTTTGTTTGTTTGTTTTTTGTTTTGTTTTTTTCAAGGTTCAAATTCAAGAACCCGCCTCAGTAAATACGATGGAGAGAAATCAAGGACGGCACTCAATGTCAACCTCTAGACCACATCTACAGGAACTCACATCCAAGTTCACATGCACACACACGCGAGCATAAACATACATGATGCATACCAGGTATGCAGACACGCACAAAAAGAAAAAAAATCTCGGATTTTGTACTAAAATACAATGACTAGCAGTTTCACTCCTTTTAACATAAATTGGTAGGTTTTCCAGAAAAAGGAAAAAAAAGAAAGAAAGAACCAGATAGAAAACCCTACACTGACAAAGGAAAAATTATGCACTGTGACGAGGACATACATACGGTCACTTCAGAAGTGCTCAGATAAGGGCTGGAGAGATGGTTTAGTGGCTAAGGTGCTTGCCTGAGAAGCCCGAGGACCCAGGTTTGATTCTCCAGGTCCCACGTTAGCCAGATGTGCACATCGTGACGCATGCATCTGAAGTCTGTTTGCTGTGGCTAGAGGCTCTGGCGTGACCATTCTCTCTCTCTTTCTATCCCTCTGTATCTAATAAATAAGTTTTAAAAATGATTTTTTTTAAAAGTGGCCGGATAATACTTTTTACCAAAAAAAAAAGAAAGATAAAAGCACATTTCTGCTGAAAATTTCCATTTAAGTAGGCTCTGCTAAAGCCCCCCCCCCCACGCCCCATGCACAACGGAGTTCTGGGAGGGAGGAGAGTGAGAGCGGGCGTGTGCTGTTCCTACTCCCCACTCTCGCTAAGACTTCCCTTAAACCTGCCCATTTCTCCAGGTGCAGGCGGCAGTCGCGGTCCTGGTAATTGGCTTGGTGAGCACACAGCGAATAACTGATAGAATGTTCCTCATCAAGTAACATTTTCAAACTAGGACGTCTTCCTCCACATCTGTCCTGTCCACAGGGGGAAGAAAAGGACATGGTTAAGTTAGGCCACTTTAGCTCATTAAATCGTTTCGAGGTTCTAAGCCATTCCATCCAAAGTGCTTCACAAGGCCGTAGCAATTCTTTCTCGAGTCTTCTTATCGCAAGTCTAACACGGTCAGAAAAATGATCATGTGAGCTACATCAGGAGACTTAACCTCTCCTATCTATAATCATGTGCTCTTGGAGAGAAGCAAGGGCAGGAGAAAGGGAAGGAAAACAGCCAGCAAAAACATCAGAAAAGAAAAAAAAAAAAAAAAAGAACCCAAGTTCAATTCCAAGCCATGGACCCAGTGAAACGCTGTATAGAAGCCATACACAGATTGCTTTTGAACAAGCTAACGCTGAGCAAGCCGTCTGGCAAAATTAAATCAGAAAGCATCGCAATGAACACAATGAAACAGCTGTACTCAGAGGAGCCGCTGAGAGAAAGCTGTGTAAACAGTCGTGGGATGATAGAACTCGTGGCCGCACTCAGAAAATAAAACCTGCAATTAAGTGTGCACATCAAATGATCCCCGAAGCTCGCACATTACCATTAAATGGGGATGTCAGGGGGGACTTGAAGTGCAGAAGCCGAGCTCCTGGCACACGGAGCTGAAGGACACAGAGACAGTTCAAGCATGGCCATATGACCAGGCTAACAGCCACGGAGAGACGCTGATAATAACCTCCCGAGTAATACATCAGCTTTAAGAGCACTTTAAAGTCTCTGAATATCTCCCTACCAGACTTGCTCAATAGCAGAACTGACTTACACCCTTGGCTGAAAGGTGTTAATATAGTGAAGGTTTGCCACGGTTGGGTAAAATGATAAAGCTCACTTTCCACTTTATTTTCAGTCAGTTGAAGGGTGAGTCTACACCTTCCAAGGCTCAGGGTCTAATGTGGAAGAGGTGGCGAAAAAATGTAAGAGCCGAAGGAAGGGTAGGACTCCTTACAACGTGCTCCTCCAGACACAAAATGGCCTGGATATCCATGACCTCACAGGGCCTGACACTACCTACACAAGACCATCCTAAGAGGAGGAAAAGATCATGACATCAAAATTAAAAGAGAGACTGATTGGGATGGGGAGGGGTTATGATGGAGAATGGGGTTTCAAAGGGGAAAGTTGGGGGAGGGAGGGTATTACCATGGAGTATTTTTTTTTATAATCATGGAAGTTGTTAATAAAAATTTAGAAGAAAAAAAAAAAGGGTGAGTCTACCATCCAACAGCTAACCTGTATTACCTAGCAGATTCAAGGCCTTATAATACCATGACCCAATCCCTTTGTAAGACTGACAAGGGGCTATGAAAAACACATTAAATAACCTGATATCAAGAGAATTGGAAATCAAAATCTTGATTTTTTTTTCCCCTAAGTATTTGAAGTTTGTGACCTTAAATAAATCATTGTCATAGACGCTAAAATACAGCTGTGAAAAATAAAATAAAATAAAATAAAATAAAATAAAATAAAATAAAATAAAATAAAATACAGCTGTGAAGAACTCAGGTTTATGTGCACAGAAGGTTCAAGTCCCAAGTCTGTTACTTATATAAGCTTGAAACTGGCCACATTGCTTCCTTAAGTCTACTTGCTTGTGAAATAGTATCTTCTACACAGAAGTGAAGTGTCTTACTATATAGTGTGGTGGTTTTAGTCAAGTGTCCCCCATGAACTTACATGTTCTGAATGCTAGCTCCCCAGCTGGTAGCATTTTGGGAACTGGATCCTCCAGGACGTGGTGTGCTGTTGGGGGTGACCTTAAGGATATCATAGCCAGCTTCCCTTTGCTAGCGATTGGCTCTCTTGCTGCTATCGTCCACCTGACGTTGGCCAGGAGGTGACGTCCTCCTCTCTGTCCATGCTGTCATTTCCCCCTGCCACCATGGAGCTGCCCCTTGAGTCTGTTAGCCAAAATAAACCCTTTCCTCCCACAAGCTGCTCTTGATCGGCTGTTTTCTGCCAGCAACGGGAAGCTGACTGCAACACACAGGTAACTCAACAGCAGGTGAACTAAGATCACAACTACCGTAAGTTTGCTCCAGTAAATATTTCATTTTCTCCTTGCACTTCGGTGGTGCTCAGGCTGAAGTTGAGTAACATGAGGTGTAGTTCTTCTTTTTTTTTTTTTAATTTTTTTTTATTTATTTATTTGACAGCGACAGACACAGAGAGAAAGACAGATAGAGGGGGAGAGAGAGAATGGGCGCGCCAGGGCTTCCAGCCTCTGCAAACGAACTCCAGACGCGTGCGCCCCCTTGTGCATCTGGCTAACGTGGGACCTGGGGAACCGAGCCTCGAACCGGGGTCCTTAGGCTTCACAGGCAAGCACTTAACTGCTAAGCCATCTCTCCAGCCCGAGGTGTAGTTCCTCTTAACTGCAGGGTGACAGTGGACATACTGCTCACGCTTCGGCAAAGCCACGGCATACTGAAGAAGAGAGTCACTGAAGTCGTGCTTGGGGCGGGATAATCACTGACCCCAGCGCCCATAAAACCTGCTGCCTTGTAGAGCTTGAATTCTGACCCCCCAGCAACTGCACAAACCAGATGCGACTGCATGAGCATCCATAATCTACACCTACAATGAGATGGGTGGTGGGAATGGCAGAAGTTTCTAGAAGCCCATGGGTCAGCAAGCCCACCGGGTGCAACAGCGAACAAGAAGTTGAGGACCAACATCTGAAGTCATATTCTGACCGCGACACCCACGCCATAGCATGCACATGGGCTTGTGCACATGAACACACGAGACACGCACTGGGCAATGCCGGGCAAAGCACCAGGTTATCATGGCTGGCGAAAAGGCCAAGAAGAAAAGTGACGTCAAAATAAAGAGGGCCTGGGCTGGAGAGATGGCTTAGCGGTTAAGCGCTTGCCTGTGAAGGCTAAGGACCCCGGTTCGAGGCTCGGTTCCCCAGGTCCCACGTTAGCCAGATGCACAAGGGGGCGCACGCGTCTGGAGTTCGTTTGCAGAGGCTGGAAGCCCTGGCGCGCCCATTCTCTCTCTCTCCCTCTATCTGTCTTTCTCTCTGTGTCTGTCGCTCTCAAATAAATAAATAAAAAATTTTTTAAAAAAAAGGTTTAAAAAAAAAATAAAGAGGGCCTAGTTGAAAAGAAGAAAGAAAGGGCTCAGTGGAAAGTGGAGAAAGGAACAAAAGAGTAATCCAAGAGGACTGTGATCAAAATGCAGTATGTGCAAGTGTGAAAACTTTCAACAAAAAAGGAAAAAAATGGGGACTGGAGAGATGGCTTAGCGATTAAGGCATTTGCCTGCAAAGCCAAAGGATCCCAGTTCGATTCTTCAGGACCCACGTAAGTCAGATGCACAAGGGGGCGCACGCATCTGGAGATCGTTTGCAGTGGCTGGAGGCCCTGGTGAGCCCATTCTCTCTCTCTCTCTCTCTCTCTCTCATTCTCTCTCTCTGCCTCCTTCTCTCAAATAAATAAATAAATAATACTTTTAAAACAAGAAAAAAAAAATGGGGCTGGTACTTTCCATTATAATATGTTCTTCAAAAGGCAGGAACTTAAATTTGTTGTTTACCTCTGGATAATTGACATGCAATCCTAAAGGGGAGCAAAGATAGAACAGTACGTACCCAGCGTGGAGGGGCCATGAGGAGCGGCTATAGCTCAAACACCACAGTAAAATTCATACTATCCCCACACAGTCCATAGAAAAGAGACCCAGCAGGGCTGGAGAGATGGCTTAGTGGTTAAGGCGTTTGTCTGCAAAGCCAAAGGATCCTGGTTCAACTCTCCAGGACCCATGTAAGCCAGATGCACAAGGTGACACATGCATCTGGAGTAAATTTGCTGGAGGTCCTAGCGTGCCCATTCCCCCCCCCTTTCTCTCTCTCTCTCTCATATAAATAGATTAAAATAAAATATATTTAAAAAAATAAAGAGACCCAGCTACAACTCTGTGACCTTGGCCAATGCAGCTCTTTCTACTCACAAGAATGAATCCAGCCCATGCCAAATAGGTATTTTTTAAAGTGTGTGTGTGTGTGTGTGTGTGTGTGTGTGTGTGTGTGTGTGTGTATGAGAGAGAGAGAGAGAAAGGGAGAGAGAGAAAGAGAGAGAGAGAGAGGTCTATGAGTAGACTCATGTGTGCCACGGTGTGTGTTGGCAGTCAGAGGACAATTTTGGTACGCTGGTCCTAGCTTCCTATTTTCTTCGAGGTAGAGTCTCTCCTGTTGCTGTTTGCCACGGGAAAGGGCTCACTGGCTGGCCAGTAAACATTGAGACTTTTCTGAACCCACATGCCATTGCCCCAGATGCAGTGGGATTACAGACGCAGGCTCAACCCGGCGTCAGCTTGACCTGCGTGCTGCGGATCCCACCTCGGAACAGGCTTGCAGAGCAAGTACCTGTCACCGCTGAGCCACGTCCCCAGGCCCTCCCCAGCAATAGATAGATTTTGACCGACAAAACCAAGCAGATATTACTTAACTTCAAGAGCTTGTCTCAAAACTATTTCCTGCAGGGACTGAAACAAACATGGGAACTTCTCAGTACCTCCTCAGTGTTTTGTTTTGTTTTTTTTTTTTATCCGTTTAGATCAAAAGAAATAATTCTGTTAGTTGTCAGTATGGATCTTTCACATGTATGCAAAAGGCATAAATAGGCATATGATTTTCTTTCTAGGCCAAAATAAACATACATCTTGGATTTGTGTTTTCAGTATTAAGTTCTAGTTTAAAAAAAAAAAAAGTAATGTAGATCATTCTACATCTGCTTCCTAAAAAGTACTTTTAAAATTTACTTTTAGTAAATTAGGTCTATCTGTATCCCTTGTAACATCAGATATTATCTCTCAAATAAATTTAAAAACCATATCTGCTTATCATTCTATACATTTCATGTGACTGTCAACCTTTTCATGGATGATATCTATATTATTTTAATTATACTGAATGAAGACTCCAGCTGGTCTTTTGAACCAACTCTCACATGAGTTCATTGCATATTTAAGAAGTAAAGGTTTGAAGCTGGAGAGATGGTACAATATGACAATGCATGAGGACCTAAATTTGACCCACGGTACCCACATAAAATGCCAGCTCTAGTGCTGCTGTGTGCCCAACAGCCAGTGCCAAGGAGGGAGAGACAGGAGGGTAACTGGGGTTCACTGATAGCCATGAGTGAATTAGGCCAATGAGATTAAGCCAATGAGAGACACTGTCCCCTCAAAAGATGGGTGGCATTCCTGAGAAATGACGCGCAAGCTTACCCTTTGGCCTTCATGCGTACTCACACGTGCCTCAACATGCACACCTCCCCCCGACACACGTGCATATAAAAAATGGAATTAAGTGGCCTGGGTACCCATGACCTCGCAGTGCCTGGCACTACCTACGCAAGACCACTACAATAGGAGGGAAGGATGATGACATCAAAATAAGAGAGACTGATCGAGAGGAAGAGGGGATATGATGGAGCTTGGAGTTGTAAAGGGGAAAGTCAGTGGGGGCAGAATTACCATAGATTTCTGTCGATAATTATGGAAGTTGTCAATAATAAAAGCCAAACAAAATTGTGCATGCTAACCTGATTCAACGTCTCACTCCCAAACAGGTCACTGAAAATACAAAATTAAGTGATAAGATCAACTAGATTAAAACACTGTTTCTACATGAGCGATGGTCACTTCATGTCTTACTAACTTTGAGTTGAAAGCTTTACAGCTTCTTAACACAGAATTAAAACATTTCCAATAAGCCAGTCAGTCCTAAGACTTGTGCACTTTGAGAATTTATTGTTAATATTCGCACTTCACCTTAGACTCTGTTATCCTCTGTCACCTCATATCAAATCACATTATCTCATATCATATCTTATACAATCAGACTCTCAAGTTATGATCTACTTTACATTACAGTAATTCTCAAATACCGCTGAAACATTTCCTTCAGCTAACATTATCATGAGGTATTTAGAAGATTTAGAAATTTATTTAAATTTTAGATTAAGAAAAAATAAGCATTTTTGCACATGAGAAAAAAGTTTTCATTGTGTGGTGGATTGAGTGTAAAATGCCCCAGAACCTCATGTGTTTGTGATTAAGTTTCATATTTAATCTCCAGCTGGTGGAGTCTTTGGGAGGTGGAGCCTTGCTGGAGGAGGAGAGCCACTTGGCATGGCCTTGGCATTTTTATAGTGCGGCCCAGCTGAGCAGCGTTAGCAAAATCATTCTCACCACTTTCCCCCCTGCAGTGTGGAGATGTGATACCCCGCTTCCTGCACCCCATCCCCAGCAGGCTTTTTTTCCACCGGGATGAAAGTTCCTTTCGGAACTATAAGCTGAAAAACCCCATTCCTTGCATAAAGTGCTTCTGTTTGGGTGCTTTGTCCCAGTAACAAGAAAGTAACTGCCACACTATGTCTTTAAATAATGACATAGGGCTGGAGAGATGGCTTAGTGGTTAAGGCACTTGCCTGTAAAGCCAAATGACCGTGGATATATTCCCCAGGACTCACATAAACCAGATGCACAAGGTGGCGCACACGTCTGGAGTTTGTTTACAATGGCTGGAGGCCCTGACACACCCATTCATTCCCTCTCTCTCTCTCTCTCTTTCTCTGTCACTCTCAAATAAATAAATGATAAACAAAAAAATTAAAAAATATATTAAAAAAATAATAATAATTGAAATTAACTCCAATCGGGCATGATTCTATGATGATGCAGTTGCTGACTATAGGGTATAACTACTTATTAAAGAGCTACTTTGAGTGGATTTAAGTTGGATTTTTACATGGACCTTTTAAAATGATGGGCATATGCATAACTCCCACACACTTCCTTGGCAAGTCTCCTTTTCTTCTTTTTTTTTTTTTTTTTTTTTTTTTGGTTTTACAAGGTAGGGTCTCACTCTAGCCCAGGCTGACCTGGAATTCACTATGTAGTCTCAGGATGGCCTCGAACTCACTGCAATCCTCCTACCTCTGCCTCCCCAGGGCTGGGATTAAAGGTGTGTGCCACCACGCCTGGCATAAGTCTCCATTTAAAAAAAAAAAAAAAGTTTTATTTCATTATTTATTTGAGAGAGAAATAGAGAGAGGCAGATAGAGAATGGGTTTAACCCTTAATTGCTAAGCCATCTCTCCAGCCCCCATAGGCTCTATTTTTTAAGGAGGTGTGTTTATCTCAGTATCTACAAGCACAGGTATTGTTTTGCTT
Organism: Jaculus jaculus; assembly: GCF_020740685.1. Taxonomy (NCBI): domain Eukaryota; kingdom Metazoa; phylum Chordata; class Mammalia; order Rodentia; family Dipodidae; genus Jaculus; species Jaculus jaculus. The sequence goes on from NC_059123.1 coordinate 9,823,042, forward strand.
TCCCAAGCCTATCAAACTTCACATTTCTTTTCTCTGAGATCTTAAAATAGTCCATGATGCATGCAAATGATGACCGCTCCATATTCACCTTCTAGCATTTTGACTCTCGTGACAAGGGAACAAAATCCAGCATCCACAGATCACTCAGCCTCAGGCAGTCTGTTAGGGAATGTTTCTTTAAAAATCTGTTTTGCTGGGCTGGAGAGATGGCTTAGCGGTTAAGCACTTGCCTGTGAAGCCTAAGGACCCCGGTTCGAGGCTCAGTTCCCCAGGTCCCACGTTAGCCAGATGCACAAGGGGGCGCACGCGTCTGGAGTTCGTTTGCAGAGGCTGGAAGCCCTGGCGCGCCCATTCTCTCTCTTTCCCTCTATGTGTCTTTCTCTCTATGTCTGTCGTTCTCAAATAAATAAATAAAAAATGAACCAAAAAAAAAATTTAAAAAAAAAATCTGTTTTGCTAACATTGAGGCAAATATCATTCTGCGTTCCAGTGAGACACTGCTAGTCCGTGGGTCCGTGCCAATGAATTAGCCTAAGCCAGCAGATCTCTTCTGCAAGATGTCCAAGCCGACTTTCTTCTCCTGTATGGAGACTGTTAGGAACTTCAGCGCCATCACACGTTACCTCACACCACTTTGCACAACTGAGGAGACCTCAGAGACCTCAAGTAAACTGTGAACGTGAGGGCACACATCTTGGACTTTACCCAGCAAGCTCATCGCCATTCTTCTCTCTCTCTCTCTCTCTCTCTCTCTCTCTCGCTCGCTCGCTCACTCTCGGGCTGGGACTTGAACCCAGAGCCTCGCACATGTTAAGCAAGCACGCCACTTCTAAGTTAGATTCCACATCCTTCATTTTCTTGTGTGTGTGTGTGTCTGGTATGTATGCAGGTGTGTACAAATGTTCACATGTGTATGAGCATATGACTGTTCATGTGAGGACAAAGGTTGACGTCAGACAGTTTTCTCCATCACTCTCCATTTTATTTCCTGAGGCAGGGCCCTCTTACTTGAACCTAGGGCTTGTCAATGTAACCAGATGAGCTGGCTAGCTTATCCTAAGAATCCCCAGTCTTCATATCCCCAATGCTGGGCTTTGAAATGTTTCTTAACCCTTATATTTTTGACCTTGTCAAAGATGATTAAGCAGGGTTACCACACAAGGGCTCTTACTCACAGGATGATTCACGCACCATGTAGTACCAACCTTGGACACCAGACCTATAAAATTCTCATTACTACAACCTTGACTCATCACTAACCAGACATTGAAAGATGGGTGAGGAGAAACTGTAAGGAAAATGGATACTTAAATTTTACAAGCTTGGGCTATAGAGATGGTTCGGAGATTAAGGCACTTGCTTGCAAAGCCTAACAACACAGGTTTGATTCCCCAGTAACCACATAACACCATATAGACAGGGAGGCCCATGCATCTGGAGTTCATCTGCAGTGGCTGAAGGCTCTGACACACCCATTCTCTTTGTCTCTCTTCGCTCTCTCTCTCTCTGCTTGCAGATGAATAAATAAAAATATTTTTTACAAGTTTGATCTATGAACAAAAATTTATATGTATCTCAAGCATTTGTTCAAATCCGTCTGTTTCTAGGTTGATGGATAAATCAACAAGATGTAGGAACTGCCCTTCATGTAAACCATAAATATGACGCAACAGCATCTGTTGGGAGTACCCAAGTCTTGTGTGCACATAGTGAGCAGCATAAACAGTGACTGAAGCATAAACCCAATAAAAACCATACTTTAAAATATGTAAAAGATTGACACTCGGCATCATGGCGCATGCCCGAAGTTCTGAGCTGTGCAGTAAAACTAGTCTCAAAACACACACACACACACACACACACACACACACACACACAAGAGCACACATTTTTTTCTGTAAAAGATAAGAAGGTATGAAGAGGATGGCTAGTCAGTCATAAAAACTGAAAAGGGCTGGAGAGATGGCTTAGCGGTTAAGCGCTTGCCTGTGAAGCCTAAGGACCCCGGTTCGAGGCTCGGTTCCCCAGGTCCCACGTTAGCCAGATGCACAAGGGGGCGCACGCGTCTGGAGTTCGTTTGCAGTGGCTGGAAGCCCTGGCGCGCCCATTCTCTCTCTCTCCCTCTGTCTTTCTCTCTGTGTCTGTCGCTCTCAAATAAATAAATAAATAAATAAATAAATAAATAAATAAATAAAAACTGAAAAAACAGGGCTGGGGAGATGGCTCAGCAGTTAAGGCATTTATTTGACTGCAAAGCCTGAGGACCCAGGTTCAATTCCCCAATACCTACATAAGCCAAATGCACAAGGTAACACGTGTCTGGAGTCCGTTTGTAGTGGTTAAAGGCCCTGGCGTATGCAGTCTCTCTCATTCTATCTGTCTGTCTCTCTCTCTCTCTCTCTCTCTCTCAAATAAATAAACAAATCGTTAAAAACTGAAAAATCAAGCAGGAAGAGTTTAGGAAGTGAACTATTACTTTGTAGGGGTGGATATCTGATTATTTTCAGGACTGAAATTAAATCACCAATCAAACAAGAAGGGTTGGAGGTATCTTTCATACAAAGGATGAGTTGGGGAGCAAAAACAAACAGCAGGAAAGGAGTAAGAAATAATAGACAGAATGACAATGTTAGGAATTGAGTCAATGACGGGACTCCGGAGGGACAGGGCTGGGATTTTCCCACTCATCTGTGAGATATATAACTTGACCTGTATGGTTGGCAATGAAGAAAACCTTGCAACCAACTTCCTGGATAAGGTCGCTGATGCAGGACAGTTCAGACACGCACCAAAGTTCATACGAAAGAATTACAATAGAAGCTTTGTAATGGTTCAGGCCAGGTGGCTTACAGAAAGCAATCAAGAAGCTGGAGCGATGGCACAAGTGATTCCAACACATGAGAGGTGGAGGCAGGAAGGTCAGGTGCTCAAGCCAGCCTTGCCTACATAGGGTGATTGAGGCCAACCTGAGCTACATGTGACTGTCTTAAAGGAACAAAAATGCCGGGCATGGTGGCCCACACCTTTAATCCCAGCACTCAGAAGGCAGAGGTAGGAGGATGGCCATGAGTTCGAGGCCACCCTGAGACTACATAGTGAATTCCAGGTCAGCCTGGGCTAGAGAGAGACCCTACCTCAAAAACCAAAACCAAAAGCAAAAGCAAAAACAAAAACAAACAAACAAAAAGAACAAAAACACCAGGTGTGGTGGTGCATGCCTTTAATCCCAGTACTAGGGAGGCAGAGGTAGGAGGATGGCCATGAGTTCGAGGCCACCCTGAGACTCCATAGTGAATTCCAGGTCAGCCTGGGCTAGAGTGAGACCCTACCTCGAAAAACAAACAAACAAAAATAGGATGGAAATTAAGAGGCAGAATTTAAAGTGATAATTCTTTTAGCTTTTCTAAATGTAATGTAAACTGGTAATTAGTTATCTCAGGCTTTCCTTTGCCCTCCTTTACCTGCTGAGAAAATAAAGAAACGTTGTTTCTGGAGTGCTCACTCAGTGCTACGTACCACTTCAGATATACATATGCATGTGGTGTGTGTGTGTGTGTGTGTGTGTGTGTGTGTGTGTGTGCGCGTGTGTATAGAGAAAGAGAGAGATCTATATATATAAACATTCTATATATATATGTCAACATTCTCTCTATATATACACATATATATGTATATACATATATGTGTGTGTGTGTGTGTATACACACACACACACATATAAACATCATACAGCCATCCCAGAAGCAGAAAGGATTACCCCAGTTTCATTAATGATGCAGAAGGAAAGACTAAGGTGAAAATAGCTTGAGTTCAACCCAAGAAGCTGGGAAGTCAGCTTGACCACTGAGCAGGGAGAGGTGGGTGATACCCGGAACCTGGCTGATCTCAACTTTGTTCCCGGCGATACTCCGGACATAAACTAGGATGGCCTACTAAGTGAAGTGGAAGTTTAGCAGGGTTTGCCATTCACCAGCTTTCTTAGAACGATCATTCCGTTACTGGTGGTTTCTGGCTGTTTCCAGGTTCTTGGTGCCCTGTACAAAAGACTGGGAAAGACACACGCAAAGTAAGGCCACAATAACCCTTACTAATTGCAAAGCAATGAGCTGGGGAGATGGCTTAGCGCTTAAGGTGTTTGTCTGCAAAGCGAAAGGATAAAGGTTCGATTCCCCAGGACCCACGTTATGCCAGGTGCATAAGGTGGTGCATGTGTCTGGAGTTTGTTTGCGTGGCTAGAAGCCCTGGCATGCCCATTCTCTCTCTTTCTCTCACTCTCTCTCTCTCTCTCTCTCTCTCTCTCTCTCTCTCTCTTCCTCTTTTATCTCTCTCAAATAAATAAATAGCAATAAAAGAGCAAGCAATAGTACACTGTCAGGAGAAGCAGCAGGCAACCTGGGTGAGAAAGTTCTCAAGGACCAGGGAGTGGCCTGGGGTTTCCTTTTCTAGAATCTTTACAGAAGATGGGCTGGTTGTTAAGGCAGAGTCTGGGGGACGCTCGGGTTTGATTCCCTCCTGAGCACGATTCCTTCCATGGTCTCTTGGAGGACACAGCTTGTCTTATTTTATATGCACCCAAAACCAATCCAGGCTAGATGGCCCCTTGCCGTGCCAACAGCAGATCTATCTAAGAACAGCTATGAACAAAAATGGGTCGCAAATAACAGCTGCCGGTGGGGGGGGGGGGAGGAACCTATTTCATCGTTTGGAGCAGGGTCCGAGGTTCCCAAGAGGCTGACAGGTGCATTGTTTAGGGAAAGGAGAGGGTTGCTATACAAGCCAAGTAGGGTCTTAAATAGTGCAGCCATTCCCCACGCTTGCCTCCCTCAATCCCACCCAGGAAATGTTATTAACTGGTTCATTCCAATTGGAGTTTGTCCTTCAGAAACTGCACCCTGTGGTCTTTCTCACGCTGCCTCTGACCCTTGGGTTACTTCATCCTGGCTGAAGACCTGGGACTTGACCCAGTGAAATGTGCCCTGTGGGGAGTAACCTCAAGTCTGTGTTGCGTAGAGTTTGACCACAGGACATGTAGGATGAACACGTCTCCAGAACAATAGCTCACTTTGTTTCCACAAAATCATTACTTCTGATCATCTCTTCTCATTCTCACATCGTACTATAAACTTAAAGTCTATGCCATCTCTTTTTGTGTTTGTAGGTGCTATAAGATTTACCTCTAAAACAACTGTAGCTTATGTGAATACATGAAGGCAAAGTATTGAACTGCAGGCCCAGAAAGCCAAGCGCCACATGTTCTCCCTCATATGTGGATCCTAGCTACAGATGATTGGGCTTCTGCGTGAGAAGGAAAATACTTAGTAGCAGAGCCAGTAAGTTAAAAAGGAGATATAAAGAGAAGAGAAAGGAAGGGAGGAGGGTACTTAATAGGTTGGTATTGTATATATGTAAGTACAATGATTGAGATGGGGAGGTAATATGATGGAGAATGGAATTTCAAATGGGAAAGTGTGGGGGTAGGGAGGGTATTACTATGGGATATTTTTTATAATCATGGAAAATGTTGAGAAAATAAAAAAAAAAAGAATGGGGAACTGGAGAGATAATTCGGCTGGTAAGGCACTGGCCTGCAAAGCCTGAGGACTCAGATTCAGCACCCCAGGACCCACATAAAGCCAGATACACAAACTGGCGCATACATCTGGAATTCATTTGCAGTCGCTAGAGGCCCTGGTGCCCCCATTCTCTCTGTCGGTCCCTCTTCTCTCTATCTTTCTCTGCCTGCAAGTAAATAAATAAGTATAAAATGAGATAAAGAATAGATAAATCTAGCTTCCTTTTGTCAGTTTTTTTTTTCCTGTTCCCCTGAAAGAACAACAAATGATGAGAAATTTCTGTTTAAAATAAAACTATTTTATTTCTTTAAGAGAGTGTGTAAAAAAGATGCAGATAGAGAGAAAGAAAGAATGGGTGCACCAGAGCCTCTAGCCACTGCAAACGAACTCCAAACGCATGCGCCACCCTGTGCATCTGGCTTTACGTAGGTCCTGGGGAATTGAGCCTGTGTCCTTTGGCTTTGCTGGCAAGCACCTTAACCACTAAGCCATCTCTCCAGCCCATGACAGAGAATTTCTAAGTGCAACAGACAATCATTCCCTACCAGTTCTGACTATAATGGTGAGGTATGAAGCCATGTGACTAAGCACAGATTAAAAGCTTTGCTGTAGTTAATTCTACTAAATCACCACTTTTGCAGTCTACCTCTTTGATTCTTATTGATGGACAGTTAATTCCTGTCCAAAGTGTGGTCAACTAGTCTGGTTCGCCTTGCTGGTAAAAATCACCCAACCAAGAGCAGCTTGTGGGGAAAAAAAGGGGAACGTATTTTGGCTTACAGACTCAAGGAGAGGTTCCATAATGGTAGGGAAAACGATGTCATGAGCAAAGGGTAGACATCACCCCCTGGCCCACATAAGGGGACTCCTGAATCAAACCTCCACAGCTGGTAATAAAACAACAACAACAAACCCACAGGAGATCTAACCCAAAAGAATCATGCCAAGACAATACTGACAGGACTACTCATCACCATGGTAACGAGATCAAAACAGACGTGGGCACTAATATAGACATTTCATGTTGAAACCAGGGGTTGCCTTGGGGATGTGCATGAACATCACGTCACAGCACCAGACTCATAACCACCTTAGGCATGAAGCCTAAAAGCGGGCGTGGTGGCGCACGCCTTTAATCCCAGCACTCGGGAGGCAGAGGTAGAAGGAGCACCGTGAGTTCAAGGCCACCCTGAGACTACATAGTCAGTTCCAGGTCAGCCTGGGCTACAATGAGACCCTACCTTAAAAAACAAAAATAAATAAAATAAAATGAAGCCTGAAGACACTAGGGCAATGGTCCTCTAACAAGAATGGTTTCTGGATTCTGAAAGCAGACCTGTTTCTTCTAGAAAGAATCTTAGAGAACAATGTATAAACATAACAAGAGTCCTGGGGGCCACCCTGTTGGGTGCTTGTTTATTGGTTAAGCTTGAAGGGCCAGGTATTGCTCCTAGCACCGCCCAGAATCGACCGCGACTAGATGCCACGGACTCTGCTCCTTGCATTTCAGTTGGATGTTAATGCTTTGAGACTTCCCTCTGAAACAAAATAGCCATCGGGGGTCCTAAGCAGCAATTGACCCCAAAAGGTTCACAACTGGCCACATAAGCAAGATGCACCCACTAGTGCCTGGAGAGATGGCTTAACAGTTGGGTGCTTACCTGCGAAGCCTAAGGACCCACGTTCAACTCTCCAGATTCTATATAAGCCAGATGCACAGGTACACAGGGTCACGCATGTGCACAAGGCAGTGCACACATCTGGAGGTCTATTACAGTGCCTAGAAGCTCTGGTGTGCCAATTTTCTCTCATAAAAAAATTTAAAATTTTTAAATAAATAAATAAACAAAAAATTAAAGCCAGGCATGGTGGTGCACTCAGGAGGCAGAGGCAGGAGGATCACCTGGACTACACTGAAACCCTACCTCTAAAAAAAAAAAAAAAAGTAAACACAATACAGTTGAGGGAAAAAAATAATAATAAGACAAGCTATTGGTCTGGGAAAATGGCTCAGCAGTTAAAAAGGCTTGCAAAGCCTACTAGCCCAGATTCAATTCTCAAGCCACCCATATAAGCCAGACTCATAACTAAAGTAAGTATTGCAAGTGTCTGGTGTTTGTCTGCACAGGCAGTTAACCCTTGCATCCCCCCAACACCACACATGCACACATAGATACCTGCAAATAAAAAAAAAAAATAAATTTTACATTTTCTTTAAATGGCAAGCCACAGACTGAAGGAAAATAAGTGCCAATCGTGTTTCCTCTAACATTCTTCCCAGGTGGTACACATACAGCCAGTTCACAAATGTGCAGTTGCTTTGAGAGTTTTCTTTCTTGTTCTCTTCTGATGGATAATTTTGCTGGATACCCAATTTTACGCTGATAGGCTTTGTTTTTGTGTTTTAACACTAGAATACTTCACTCTAGTCTTATTTCCATGACCTCTGTAGAGGTGTCCAGTGTAATTCCTATCTTTGTCCCTCTAGAGGTAACATCTTTAAATACTTTTATTTTTACTTATTTATTTGGGAGAGAGAGGAGAGGGAAAAGGGGAAGAGAATGGATGCACCAGGGCCTCCAGCCACTGTAAACGAACTCCAGATGCATACACCACCATGTGCAGCTCGCTTACTTGAGTCCTCGGGAATCGAACCTGGGTCCTTTGGCTTTGCAGGCAAGTGCCTTAAGCGCTAAGCCATCTCTCCAGCCCTAGAGGTGACATCTTTGATTCCTTCTACAGGTGACATATTTGATCGCCTCTAGCTTCTCTTCAGATCATCTCTTTGTCTTGGGATTTCAATAGTCGAATGAGATATGTGACCTGCAGATTTTATAGCATTTACCTGGGTCTTGACGACTGTCACTAATTCTGGAAAATTCTCAGCCATTTGCACTTTAAATATTTCTTCTAATTCTTTCTTTCCCTTAAGGTATTTCCATTATGCATACGTTACATCCTCTAGTCATCTCAGAGTTCTTAGAAATTCTGTTCCCCTGATTTTCGTTTCTCTTTTCCTCAGCTTGTCAATTGGCAAAGTTCCTATTCTTCTGCCTCCGGTGTGAGGAGTCTTCCTTGAGCCCCGAACACACTAGTCATGGAATGAAAGGCACTTAGCATTCCTGTAACAGGTTTTTCTCACTACTAAGATTGCTTTAGTTGTGTCCCACAAATCTTGATAATTTTGATATATTGTTCTCATTTTTATAGTTAAATGCATTTCTTTTATTTCTCAAGACTTCCTCTTAGACCTACAATTATTCAGAAGTTTGTTGCTTTTTTTTTTCCTGAAGCTCCATCATCCACTTTCTTTTTTGTTTATTATTGCTTTTTTTTTTTTTTTTTTTTTTTGGTTTTTCGAGATAGGGTCTCACTCTAGCCCAGGCTGACCTGGAATTCACGATGGAGTCTCAGGGTGGCCTCGAACTCATGGCGATCCTCCTACCTCTGCCTCCCGAGGGCTGGGATTAAAGGCGTGCGCCACCACGCCTAGCCCCATCATCCACTTTCAAAGATACATGCCATCTGGACCTTGTCCACTATGCCAATCTCCATCTCTATGTCTCAGCTGAAAGAGTTCAAATCCTGGAACAATCTCTCCCTCCTTCATCCATGCCTCTCCCCTCTCTTCCTCTTTTTCTCTTTGCAGACTCAGCTCAAGTTTTACTCCTTTCGTAAAATTCACAGAGCTCAGCCACGGTGGCGCACGCCTTTAATCTCAGCACTCGGGAGGCAGAGGTAGGAGGATCGCCATGAGTTCGAGGCCACCCTGAGACTACAGAGTGAATTCCAGGTCAGCCTGGGCTAGAGTGAGACCCTAGCACGAAATAACCAAAACTATAAAAAATAAAAATCACAGAGCTCATCTATACCCAGGGATTTCTCCTCTGGCATCTGAGCATACACATCCTTCCAGCATATACTAGACATTGATACCGAGCACTCACACTGTTGTGAAGGTCTACACCATTTCCAACAGCACACCAGACATGATTCATCGTTTACTAATAGTTTGTTTTAAATAACTTTGCACTTTCCACCTTCACAAATATGCCTTCAATATAAAGTTGCAGCACCCGTTTGTTAGATTCTTAAAGTAAAAGCTGACGTACCGTAAAATGGTGTGTCATAATTAAATTTTTCTAGGTACCTCAGCTTTTGCTATTGTTGATAAACGTGTTGATAATTATAGCCATCTTTTGTTTTGTTTGGTTTGGTTTTTGTTTTGGGTTAGTGTCTCACTGTAGCCCAGGCTGACCTGCAATTTACTATGGAGTCTCAGGGTGGTCTCGAACTCACAGCGATCCTCCTACCTCTCCCTCCCGAGTGCTGGGATTAAAGATGTGCACTACCATGCCTGGCCCTATAGCCATCTTTTGACTGACACTTTTTAAACACATACACACGTTACTTATCCATTCAACAGACTGACTATACTGAAAGTCTTGATTTTACAATGGAGGAAATACAAGTTCAGAAAGCTTAATATGACTGCCAGAGGCAAGTTTCATATCAGATCTTGGTAACTCTAAACTTTCTGCTATTGATCCCAGTGGAAATAATAAAGTGAGGGCCATTTTTCCTTTGAGCACTTGATTCTTCATTGCCAGTTTAAAACAACAACAACAGGGCCGGGCGTGGTGGCGCATGCCTTTAATCCCAGCACTTGGGAGGCAGAGGTAGGAGGATCGCCGTGAGTTCAAGGCCACCCTGAGACTACAGAGTTAATTCCAGGTCAGCCTGGACCAGAGTGAGACCCTACCTCAAAAAAAAGCAAAAAATAAATAAATAAATAAAATGAAATAAAACAACAACAACAACAACATTGCAGAGCATATATTCCAAGCATCATGCTAAGCACTCGGAGACAATTTGTTAAAAAAAAAAGAAAAGAAAAGAAAGGAAACAAAGATTCAACAAGACACCCTATTGATATCTGGAGCTTAAAACCAGTGATCTTCAGCCTGGGGAGGAGGCTGGGATCTGGTAAAAGTGCTCACCACCCAAGCGTGATGACCTGAGCTCAGATGCCCAGAACCCGTGCAGACCCTGGGCATGGAGGCAAGAAGCTGACCACATGCCCAGCGCTTGGGAGCCCGGAACAGATGGGTCCCTGGGGCAAGCCGCATTAGTGACCTCTTGGTTCAGTACGACACTCTGTCTTAAAAAATGAGGTGGAAGCCAGGCGTGGTGGCGCACGCCTTTAATCCCAGCACTCGGGAGGCAGAGGTAGGAGGATTGCCATGAGTTCAAGACCACCCTGAGATGATAGAGTTAATTCAAGGTCGGCCTGGACCAGAGTGAGACCCTACCTCGAAAAACAAAAACAAACAAACAAACAAACAAACAAAAACGAAGTGGAAGGGCTGGAGAAATGCCTTAGTGGTTAAGGTACTTGCCTGCAAAACCAAAGGACCCAGTTTGGGTTTCCCAGGACCCACGTAAGCCAGATGCACAAGGGGGCACATGCATCTGAAGTTCGTTTGCAGTGGCTAGAGGCGCTGGTGCGCCCATTCTCATTCTCTCTTTCTCTCTCTCTCTCTAAAATTAAAAAAAAAAAAAAAGAAAGAAAGAAAAATTAAGTAGAAGCCGGGCGTGGTGGTGCACGCCTTTAATCCCAGCACTTGGGAGGCAGAGGTAGGAGAATCACTGTGAGTTCAAGGCCACCCTGAGACTATGTAGTGAATTCCAGGTCAGCCTGGGCTAGATCAAGATCCTATCTTGAAAAACAAAAACAAACAACAGCAATAAAAAATTAGGTGGATGGCTGGGAGATTGCTCAGCAGCTAAAGTGTTTGTGTGCAAAGCCTAACAACCCAGGTTCTACTTCCCAGTACTCAAGTAAATCCAAATGCAGAGGGTGGTGCGTGCATCTGAAGTTTGTCCTCAACAGCCACAGCCCATATTTTCATTCTCCCCTTCTTCTCTCTCTCCTTGCAAATAAATAACTAAAAGCATCTAAAATAATAAGGTGGAAAGCAATTGAGGAAAATATCCACAGGCCTAAGCACACACGTGCGCATGCACCTGCACGCACATACAGACACACATGTGAGCGTGCATACCAAACAAAACTAATGAGCTTCAGCCAGGCATGGTGGCACGCCTTTAATCCCGGCACTCGGGAGGCAGAGGCAGGAGGATCGCCGTGAGTTCGAGGCCACCCTGAGAGTACATAGTGAATTCCAGCTCAGCCTGAACTACAGTGAGACCCTACCTTGAAAACCCAAACAAACAAACAAACAAAAAATCTAACGAGCTTTGAGATGAACAATGTATGTAATGTGCATGTAACTACGAAGAGTTGAGGGTTGAACCTTCCATGCCCTCTGGCCTACACTCATCGGCTCGTCACTTGATGGCTGGGCTACTAAACAGAAGGACAGCCACACTATCCACTGACACTGTCGTTGGCTGGGCCCAGTTACTCATTGGCACTTCATTTCGTGCCGGTTCCCTAACAAATTCCCTATAATAAACACCTCAAGTTTTGATACGACCCCTCTTTGTTCTGCCCTATCAGAAAAATAACTGCGCCTTCCACATGACTAACATTGTGGAGACAGACTGCACGACCTTCCTTTACCTACATACAAATAACAGCATCTTCGACTGGACAAAACAACGGCATAGTGCTTTAAAAATGGTTCACGGAGGCTGGAGAGATGGCTTAGCGGTTAAGGAGTTTGCCTGCGAAGCCAAAGGACCTTGGTTCAATTCCCCAGGACCCACATCAGCCAGATGCACAAGGTGGCGCACACGTCTGGAGTTTGTTTGCAGTGGCTGAAGGCCCTGGCACACCCATTCTCTCTCTCCCTGTACCCCTGTGTCTTTCTCTCTCTCAAATAAATAAATAATAAAATATTTAAAATATATATATATATATATATATAAATGGTTCACGGAGGCTGGAGAGGTGGCTTAGTGATTAACAAGCTTGCCCGTGAAGGCTAGGGACTCATGTTAGACTCTCCAGGTCCCATATAAGCCAGACGCACAGTGATGCAAGCACACAGCGTTGTGAAATTCAACCACAGTGGCTGGATGCCCTAGCATGCCAATTTTCTCTTTCTCTTCCTCCCTTCTCTCTCACGCACACATTTAAAACAAAAAGGCCAACCTGTTGGGTTTGCCTCAAAAATAAGTAAATAAATAAAAATATAATTGCAAGAGAATCTGACTTTCAACACTACAGGACACAAAAGTTATCAGATGACTCAGTCAAGCCATAATGCAGAGGCTCGAGAGGATGCGGAGCTGTAGCTGCTGAGCTGGCCCTGGGGAGCTGGGGGCGGGGGTTAATGGTTGTTAGAATCCTGAATGCAACTCCTCAGTCTCTAAGAAAAGAGCGAAGTAAACTGTGTGAGAAGAATATCACATTTTGTTCTAGACTATGACCCAGAAATAGCAGCAACAACTTCAGACAAAAGATGACCAAACCAAGTCTCTGCAGAATAATGACAACCACTGTAGCCTCGGACAATACCTAAGACCGCAGACCACATGGAAATTGTTTTATCACCATTGAGCCAGAATTTATCTCCCAAAGCATAGTGACTGGAAAGAAATGTATTGATTCCACTCAACGACTAGGATCCGGGCACCTTTAAAAATCCAAGTTACCAGGCTAGAGAGATGGGTCAGTGATTAAGGCACCTGCCTGCAAAGCCAAAGGACCCAGGTTCGATTCTCCAGGACCCACATAAGCCAGCTACACAAGGTGGTGCATGTTTCTGGAGTTCATTTGCAGTGGCTAGAATCCCTGGCACGCCCATTCTTTCTCTCTCTCTCTTTCTCTCTCTATGTATGTATATATGTATATATAGATATAGATATATATCAAATAAATAAATAAAAACACAATTGTGGTGGTTTGATTCAGGTATCCCCCATAAACTTAGGTGTTCTGAATGTTAGGTTCCCAGCTGATGGAGATTTGGAGATTTGGGAATTAATGCTTCCTGGAGACAGTGTATTATTGGGGGCGGGCTTACAGGTGTTATAACCAGTTTCCCCTTGTCTTATGTGGGCCAGGGGGTGATGTCCACCTTCTGCTCATGCCATCACTTTTTTTCCTGCCATCATGTAACTTGCCCCTTGAGCCTGTAAGCCAAAATAAACCTCTTTTTCCCACAAGCTGCTCCTGGTTTCTAAAAGCAATGTGAACCTGACTGCAACAAAAATATATTTTAAAAAGTTTTTAAAATTTGAATTATCCTTTCGAAGAGACCAGGGAGAGGGAGATGTGTGTAAACCCTCAGCCCACACAGAGAGAAGGCCACATGTCCTTAGTTAGTAGGTGGAGGAAGAAGAGAGACAGAAATAAAAGGAGCTATAAAGAAACTAAACAAAAATCCCAAGGGTGGCAGGAAGAACCTCCTTGGCGTCCCCAGGCTCAGCGTGCAAGCCGGGGGCCATCGCCCTTGAGTTCCAACTCAAGACACGGAACAGGCCGGAGCTGAGCATTTCCACAAGGGCTGTAACACACCGAAAATACACACAAAGGTTTCCATGTAGTCATTTCTTTTAAATTTTTTTGTTTATTTTTATTTATTTATTTGACAGCGACAGACAAAGAGGCAGATAGAGGGAGAGAGAATGGGTGCGCCAGGGCTTCCAGCCTCTGCAAACGAACTCCAGATGCGTGCACCCCCTTGTGCATCTGGCTATCATGGGTCCTGGGGAATCGAGCTTCAAATCGGGGTACTTAGGCTTCATAGGCAAGCGCTTAATTGCTAAGCCATCTCTCCAGCCCTCCACTTAGTTATTTTTTTTTTAATTTTTTTTATTTATTTGAGTGTGACAGACACAGAGAGAAAGACAGATAGAGGAAGAGAGAGGGAATGGGCGCGCCAGGGCTTCTAGCCTCTGCAAACGAACTCCAGACGCGTGCGCCCCCTTGTGCATCTGGCTAACGTGGGACCTGGGGAACCGAGCCTCGAACCGGGGTCCTTAGGCTTCACAGGCAAGCGCTTAACCGCTAAGCCATCTCTCCAGCCCTCCACTTAGTCATTTTAATGACCATGGATTAGCAAGTTCCTGGAGCACTTCCTAGTCACGTGGACTCTACAAATGAGACTGCCCTCAAGATCACAAGTTGATTTGGGGTTTCCACATCTGCCACTTTTTCTTCATTTTTGTTTCGCTTTTGTCAGTTGATTCCGGAACAATGTGTTCCGCACCATATCTTACGGTAGAGGGACAAAACCAGCACTCAATTCATGCTGGAAAAGACGCTCAGCGTGTGACTGCTGCTTCTCATTCAATTTCCCGTGATGGTTCACGATGGTGATAGTTCTACCTTCTATTTTCTTTTTATTTATTTATTTGAGAGAGAATGGGAAGGAGAGAATGGGCATGCCAGGGCTTCTAGCCATTGCAAAGGAACTCCAGACACATGCACCACCCTGTGCATCTGGCTTACATGGATCCTGGGGAATCGAACTTGGGTCCTTTGGCTTTGCAGGCAAGCTCCTTGACCACTAAGCCATCTCTCCAACACAACCTTACATTTTTATTTAGTTAGTTGGGAGTAGTGAGTGAGACAGAAAGAGAAAAGGTAGCCGGGAGTGGTGGCGCACGCCTTTAATCTCAGCACTCGGGAGGCAGGGGTAGGAGGATCGCCATGAGTTCGAGGCCACCCTGAGACTCTATAGTGAATTCCAGACACATGTGCCACTTTGTGCGTCTGGGTTTATATGGGTACTGGGGAACTGAATCCTGGCCAGCAGGCTTTGCAAGGAAGAGCTTTTAAACGGCTGAGCTATCTCCCAGCCCAAATTCTTCTTTTTAAAAAAAAAAAATTAATTATTGTTTATTTGCCAGCAGAGAGAAAGAGAGAGATAGAAAAGAGACAGACCAAGTGAGACATGGGCATGCCAGGGCCTCCAGCCACTGCAAATGAACTCCAGATGCATGCGCTACTTTGTGCAAATGGCTTTACATGGGTCCTGGGGAATCGAACTCAGGTCGTTAGGCTTTGCAGGTGAGTGCCTTCGCCACTAAGCCATTTCTCCAGCCCCCGCATTTTTCCTAATAAAGCACTTGCGTGTGCATGGTCTCAGCTAATTCTCATACACATCATCTCGAAGGTAAGCTGAGCAAATAGCCATGTCGCTCTCATGTCACACAGGTAAGGTCCCACAAAAACAATAGTGTCAGGGAACCCGAAAAACAACTGCTAAGAGCGTATGTGGCCGGACCTGACCTTGAGCGACAGGGAGCTGCGGCCCCTCCGCCTGAGGCTCTAGCCCGCACCCAGGTCACGCAGGCAAAAAAGGCCCTGAACACAGGAAAAGATGCAGGCGCTTTAAATATACTGATCTGTTTTCTACAAGAAGACTCACCTCAAAGAATACAACTAAGCTCAAATCCTTGCTTCCACTTCAGTCCAGGAGAGGGGCGGGGGCGCTGTATGACAGGTGACCTGCATATTAAAAAAAAATGAGAATGGTAAAATATTCATTCATTCTGAAGCACCATATTCAAACAATTGCGGGCTGGATAGCGGTTAAGCGCTTGCCTGTGAAGCCTAAGGACCCCAGTTCGATTCCCCAGGACCCACGTTAGCCAGATGCACAAGGGGGCGCACGCGTCTGGAGTTCATTTGCAGTGGCTGGAGGCCCTGGTGTGCCCATTCTCTCTCTCTCTCTCCCTCTCCCTCCCTCCCTCCCTCCCTCCCTCCCTCTCTCTCTCTCTCTCTCTCTCTCTGCCTCTTTCTCTCTCTGTCTGTTGCTCTCAAATAAATAAATAAAAATGATAGATCCTAAGAAGACAGCCACCCCATCATACCTTAATAGGGCCCAGGCTGAAACTAAGAAAAATTGGTGAAACAAGCAAGAATGCTGTTTTCCCAATGAACTGGATATCAACACAAGGGGGAAGGAGACCAACACAGAGAAAAATCAACTCCTACCAAATCACAGAGCCAGAGCCCCCAGAGGTCCCCAAACACCTCATCACTGAAGCAGACCAAAACTGAACCACCCAACATGGCACAGGGAAATTTTGCAGAAGAGGGGGCGGAAAGAATGTCAGAGCCACATGTTGGGTCATGATATGCAGAGACATTTATCGTACCCACAACTGTGGGCTAACTCCACAATGCACGATCCATATACCTCAACAAGGAGGGGCCAAGGGGTCACAGATGAGCCTAATAATGGTACCAAACTGACTGTATTTACTGAATACAAAACTATTTAGTTAAATTTTTAAAAATTTAAAAAAAATAAAAATGAAAACATAAAAATAAAACAATTGCATTTGCATGATAAATGTTTCGAGCTCTGATTTATGCTTTTTCTTCTCTTTTTATCTAGGACTCGAAATTATAAGAACAGAAAGGTCATGAGGAGAGAATTGTGAAAGCTCTTGCATCTAGTCCTTGCTGGGACCCTGAGCAGAACGAAGCTTACTAAAAATTCTAAAGTTTAAAGTAAGATTTCAGTCATGTCTTGAGGGTAGTTCATTTTGCATATTTTTAGTATTTCCTAACATTTGATAAATGTTCAGTAAAAAGGCATATTCTATTTATTTAGTCATTGTATAAGTATATTCAAATCGGAGCCTTAAAACAGACATTGTAACTAGGTTACTTATATCATAGACCCTTTTTACATTTTCGTGTTATTAAAATGACCTAGATCTGAGTAATTTACAATGCTATAAAACACTATTTACCATATTTTGACCATAAAGCATTTAAAGATGTCATAAGTGGGCTTATGTTTTCAAGGCTGGATATAGAAAAATGTCAAGGATAAAATATAGACAAAGAGTTTATGTTTTATTAAACCAAAGACCAATATCACAAAATTATAAAGAACTGCAATATTTAACAGAGCTAACTTCTGCACACGAGTCCAATCAGTGATGAAAACCACTACAGAATAAGGGACCTGGATCTGAGCCACAGCTCTTTTTTGTTGTTTTTGTTATTTTGAGGTAGGGTCTCACTTTAGCTCAGGCTGACCAGGAATTCGCTACGTAATCTCAGGGGCCTTGAACTCACAGCGATCCTCCTACCTCTGCCTCCCAAGTACTGGGATTAAAGGTTTGTGCCACCACACGTAGATATGAGCCCCAACTCTTATGGATAACAATTTGGAAATATAATAAATATAAAATATAATAAGCAATTCATTCTTCTGTACAGACCCTAATGTAATAGCATGTCACTTACCCACAAACCAAACATACATGAGAACCTTAGCAATGCCATGAAGTAAACTTAAAAGTTGTGTGTAAGGGCTGGGGAGAAGGCTTAGAGGTTAAGGCACTTGCCTACAAAGCCTAAGGACCCAGGTTCAATTCTCCAGCACCCACATAAGCCAGATGCACAATGTGGCACATGTGTCTGGAGTTTGTTTGCAGTGGCTGGAGGCCCTGGAGCACCCATTCTCTCTGTCTGTCTCTCTTCTCTCTATCTCTCTCAGCTTAAAAATAAGTAAATAATAAAATATTTTTTTAAAAGAAAGGAAGAAAGAGAAAAGAAAGAAGTTGGCAGGCCACCATAGCAAGAGAAAAATAAGACACAAAATACATAGAAAATTATATAAGGTATCCTAAGAATATGTGATATGGAATTATACAACCAAACAGTTATCAATAACCTCTGAGGACAGGCTCTTTTACAATGCAAATAAAAAGTCTGCTTAATAATGAATTTACATTTTGCTTTAAAAGACCAGGGCAGGGGTGTAGCTCAGGGCAGCTCATGTGCTCAATATGCATGCGTGTCTCTGACTTGGATTCCACCCAAAGAACACCACAAATTAATCTTAAAATCCTCATATTTAAAGGAATGTGCTTAAATTCGTGTACTTAGATAGCTAGAGGATTTACTCGTTTGAGAGTCTGGCAAGCATATTACTTTGAAAACCTGAAAAGTGAAAGCTTACTATTAACAAATGGAACAAAAACATTAGGGAACTTGGGCCTCCTCACTAGAGCCGGGTACTACATTAAGGACGAAGTAAATCTCTTCCCTCAAAAGCTTACAGCTTCTGGAGAGATGGTTTAGCAGTTAAATGCTTGCCTATGAAGCCTATGGACCCCGGTTCAAGGCTCGGTTCCCCAGGTCCCACGTTAGCCAGATGCACAAGGGGGCGCACGCGTCTGGAGTTCGTTTGCAGAGGCTGGAAGCCCTGGCGCGCCCATTCTCTCTCTCTCCCTCTATCTGTCCTCTCTGTGTCTGTCGCTCTCAAATAAATAAATAAATAATTTTTTTTAAAAAAAAAAAAAGAAGCTTACAGCTTGATAACCTCCTCCATGTAGGCCAGCTGATAGGAAGCTGGAAAAAGCCATTCTGCAAACTGTTCAATAGGAGAGAGAGAAATCACCAGTGAAGATATTCAACAGTGCACACTGCAAGCCTTAATTTTTCCAGCCAGGCCAAATAAGCCAACAGGTGCAATAATGGCACGTATGTCATGGTGGAAAACAACTGCCCTCTAATTGGACTGGAGGCCTGCTCCATGGGAGGGAATACATCCCTGATACTGAAAACCTAAAACAGGGGTAGACATGAGCCCTAGGAGGGTAACGTCTGCTGCTGTCTGGCTAAATGTATACTACGCTTATCAAACTGCCCAGTAAGAACTTGTCTTAATGTTCACACCCTTATATTAATGCTCCTCTCACTTTTGGTAGAGAACCTTCTCTTTTCAGATGGCAGTGACCTTGGGATGACTCAGAAGGCATCATGGTGCTGGAAAGAAGTGACAGGAATGCTCAGTACTGAAATATCTCTATCACATCTTCCAAGCCTCAGGAAGGGTCTATTGTGGAAGAGGTGGTAGAAAGAATGTAAGAGCCAAAGGAAGGGTAGGACTCCTTACAATGTGCTTCCCCCAAACATAAAATGGCCTGGATATCCATGACCTCACAGTGCCTGACACTACCTACACAAGACCATTATAAGAGGAAGAAAAGATGATGACATCAAAGTAAAAGAGAGACTGATTGAGAGGGGGAGGGGATACGAGGGAGAGTGGAGTTTCAAAGGGAAAAGTTGGGGGGGGGCATTACCATGGGATATTGTTTACAATCATGGAAGTTGTAAATAAATAGATAAAAGCTTACAGCTCAACAGAAAATGCTACCATGTGTAGAAATAAATGGTCACATGACGCAGGAGCAGAGGGTTAGTGGACAGAAGCAGTACAATGTTTCATTTTGTGACATTATCAGCTGCTAATACTCAGCATCTGCTGCACACTTCAATTCAGGGGTTGCAAAAATGTGGCATTAACAAGACTGGCTGTATGTGTGGGGGTGGGTAAGTGGACAGACAGCTCACCTGTTAAGGCGCTTGCTTGTAGAATCTAATAACGGGAGTTCAATTCCCCAGCACCCATATAAACCCAGATGCACATAGAGGCATATGCATCTGGAATAATAAGGCTGGAGAGATGACTTAGCAGTTAAGAAGGTTGCCTGTGAAGCCAATGGATCCCGGTTCGACTTTCCAGGACCCACGTTAGCCAGATGCACAAGGCAGCACGTGCATCTGGAGCTCGTTTGCAGTGGCTGGAGGCCCTGGTATGCCCGTTCTCTGTATGTCTGACTCTCTTCTTTCTATCTCTGTCTCTCTCTCTCTGCTTGCAAATAATTAAATGAAATTAATATTAAAAAATATATTTAATATGTAAGTACAATGATTGTGATGGAGAGGTAATATGATGGAGAATGGAATTTCAAAGGGGAAAGTGCTAGGGGGGAGGGAGGGAATTAACATGGGATTTTTTTTATAATCATGGAAAACGCTAATAAAAATTTTTTAAAAAATTAAAAAAATAAAGATAGCACGGCCCTGGTACTTCCTCCCTATCTGTAAATATATATATATATATTTAAAAGAAAAAAAAAAAGCCAGGCATGGTGGCACATGCCTTTAATCCCAGTACTCGGGAGGCAGAGGCAGGAGGATAGCTGAGAGTTGAAAGCCACCCTGAGAGTCCATAGTTCCAGGTCAGCCTGGGCTAGATTGAAACCCCATCTCAAAACAGCCCCCCCCAAAAACAAAAGAAGATTGGATTGGGCTGGGAAGACAGCTCAGTCAGTAAAGAGTTTCTTGCAAGCAGGAAGGCATGAGTTCACCTCTAGCGCCCACATAAGAATATCAGGCATGGTCACATGGCCTCTAATAGTATCACCTGAAAAGCGTGTGGCAGCCGGGCGTGGTGGCGCACGCCTTTAATCCCAGCACTCGGGAGACAGAGGTAGGAGGATCACCATGAGTTCGAGGCCACCCTGAGACTACATAGTGAATTGCAGGTCAGCCTGAGCTAGAGTGAGACTCTACCTTGAAAAACCAAAAAAAAAAAAAAATTAAGAAGGTGTGGCAATGGAATCTACATATAAGCACGCTCCCTCACTCATAGGAATCTTGGGGTCAACCCTGTTATCTACATAGGAACACACTCATTCACAGGAATTTGGAGGTCAAACCTGTCATGAGTTAGATATAGTTTGACTGCATCTCCCAAAGGTTCACGTGACTAGATTCTTGGTGATAGAGGAGGAACTTAGTGTAAGATAATTAGGTTGCTGGGGTTTACGGCCCTCAGAAGGAATTAATGCCTGTCTCACAAGAGTTAGCTACTGGAGGAGAGCAAGTCTCATTCCTGAACCCCCCTCCCCCTGGCTTCCTGTCTTGTTAAGTGATCATCTGTCACAGGTAAACTTCTTCCATGAGGTCCCCACAAGATGCTGAATCGAGGGGAGACCCAACATTGGATTTTCAGATTCTAAAACCATGAACTAAATAAGCCTCATTTCTTTCTAAAATACCCAAGCCCCTGGTGCTTTGTTAGAGCACACAGAAAGAAATGAAAAGGTAGTAATATAAAATCATGACATACTCCATAGTTAAGCGCCGCCGTATGACGCTGCTCTAGATCTGAATCTAGAATCTCAGGAAACTCTCACCTTGGTCTTGCCCTTAACCCTTAGTCTACTTTTAAATTATTTATTTATTTGTAAGCAGAGAGACATAGAGAGAAGAGAGACAGACAGAATGAGCGCGCCAGGGCCTCTAGCCACTGCAGACAAACTCCAGATGCACGTGCCCCTTGTGCATCTGGCTTACATGGATCCTGGGGAATTGAACCTGTGTCCTTTGGCTTCACAGGCAAATGCCTTAACCGCTAAGCCATCTCCCCAGCCCTTCAGGTCACTCTTGAAGCCAGCTGCTTCAACCTACAACAGCTCACACTTCCTGCCAACACTGTGCCCATCCGGTACTCCCATAGCACCGTGTTCAGTAGTGCCTGGGATGGGCACGCATGTAGCCCCCCATGTTGCGGGTGAAGGGGCTCGGGTCTGAGCTATGAAGCGTGTTGAAAGCCCAGCAGTGGTAGAGCAGAAGCAGGATTTGGTCCCCGCTGGTCTAGACAGTGGGCTCCCCATTCTCTACCCCTGAGTCTCCTGATAGGAAGTGTGACTGCTAATTTTAGGCAGCAGCTTTACTGATCACAAAACATCTAGCAAAGTATGGTTTCTGGGAATGGCAGAGAGGGTGATCGCTTCTGGAGAAAGCTGGGCTGTGAATCCAGGGACCGAGTGACACACGTCTGCCCTCAGTGTGGAAGCGACACAGGTTCTTGCTCTCCCGTCTGGCGTCAGCGCACCGACTCCTCCTGCTCTTGGGCTGTGAGTTCTGCAGGGAATCTTGTGTCCTTACGTCCGAGAATTACATCATTGGCTACCCTGCTTCTGAGGTTTCCAGACTCTCACAGCTACTATTTATTTGTTTTCCAGCTTGAAGACTGCCTGGCGTGGGATGTCTCACCTTCCATATTCTCAGAATCCCATCTCCTCTGTCTTTATCTCCATATATCCTATTGGTTTGGTCTCTGGAGAATCCTCACTGATGCAGGAGGATAGCAGTAAAGAAAGCTTTGCACAGAAGTCTTTAATGGTCCCCTGAAGTCACTTCGAATGCTTACAGTAAGCTTCTCAACAGCAGGGCCAGCACCCTTGTGGGAGACCATCGATCTCTGTCTTCTGTTCTCAGACAGACACACAGAAAACACACTCACTAACAGACATCATTCTTAAGGCAGCAAAGTTGAAGGTGGAAACGATGTTCCAAGGAGGAACCCTTGTGAGCTAAGACAAGGCAAAGGGCAGACTGGCACAAAGACCCAGGTGTCTCTCAATGATGAAAGATACTTAGTCGGGCATGGTGGTGCACACTTTTAATCCCAGCACTCGGGAGGCAGAGGTAGGAGGATGGTCGTGAGTTTGAGGCCACCCTGAGACTCCATAGTGAATTCCAGGTCAGCCTGAGCTTTAGTGAGACCCTACCTCAGAAAACAAAACAACAAATATATATATATATATTTGTGTGTGTGTGTGTATAAATATATATATATATTTATTTATTTATTTATGTATGTATATATATATATTTATGTATGTATATATATATATTTATGTATGTATATATATATATATATATATATATATACACACACACACACATAATGTTAACAGATACAGAGCACACGCACACTTAAGTCCATCGTGTAGGCTTGCTGAGGTACAAAGATGTCAGGTATCCCAACACCAGAACTTTGGTTAAAGCCAGCAGAAGCCATATGAGATTGAGATGATCTCTCCACGTTTAAATCTGAGCTCTGCCAGTGACCTTAGAAAATCTACTTATTACCTACTGCAGATATGAAAACAGACATGGTCATCCATCCTTCATAAGAAAATTGACTGCTCGCTTCGGCAGCACATATACATGCTAGGGAAAGATCCTTCTGAAATAAAACAAATATCTGTGCAAGACGAGCCAAATACCAGAGCAGAAATTTTCTTCACTGGAAATAAATCCTAAATTCAATGACATGACAGCCTGTTGAGAGGATGCCCAGTATATATGCATGTACATGTATATATACATGTACATGCACATAGGTCCTTATATACACCTCCAAACATCGAAAAGCTCCCAGGAAAAAGAGTTTAACAAATAACAACAGTGGTGAAAATGGTAAAGAGAGGGAAAATATGATAAAATTGGCAGCAAGGAAATTATAGGACTTACAAAGAGTAAAGGATGTTAAAATTTTATTTGGTGGAAGAGTGGAATAAACCTGTGACAAATCTAGCAATATCAAAATAATTCAAAAGAGACTGATTGAGAGGGGCGGGGTATGATGGAGAGTGAAGTTTCAAAGGGGAAAGGAGGGTGAAGAGGAAATTACCATGGGATACTATCTACCACTATAGAAGTTGTCAATTTAAAATAAAGTAATAAAAATTCATGTACATATGTGTACACCTGTATATAAATAAAATGTATAGCCAACAACAAAAAAAAAGAAAATTGAGAAAAGCATAGTTAATGTAACATGTTGTCTACAGCCATTGGGTACATGCATGTGGGTAAGTAATAGGGAAAAATAACATTCTTTTAAAACCACGTATGGGGCTGGAGAGATGGCTTAGCGGTTAAGCGCTTGCCTGTGAAGTCTAAGGACCCCGGTTCGAGGCTCGGTTCCCCAGGTCCCACGTTAGCCAGATGCACAAGGGGGTGCACGCGTCTGGAGTTCGTCTGCAGAGGCTAGAAGCCCTGGCGCGCCCATTCTCTCTCTCCCCCTCTATCTGTCTTTCTCTCTGTGTCTGTCGCTCTCAAATAAATAAATAAAAAATGAACAAAAAAAATTAAATTAAATTAGAACCACGTATGCTGGGCTGGAGAGAGAGCTTAGCAGTTAAGGCACTTGCCTGCAAAGCCAAATGACCCAGGTTCAATTCCCCAGTACCCACATAAAGCCAGATGCACAAGGTGGTGCATGCATCTGGATTTCATTTGCAACAGCTGGAGGTCCTGGCATTCCCAATCTCTCTCTCTCTCTCTCTCTCTCTCTCTCTCTCTCTCTCTGCCTCTTTTTCTCTCTCTCTCTTAAATAAATAAATAAATGTATATTCTAGTTACCTTAACCCAGGGAGAAATATCTAGATGCTATCCTGCATGGGGTGGTCATGAGGCAACACAGTTCGGACACAGGGACACCAGGACATGCATGCAGCAAAGCCAAGACTGTCCCTCAATTTTCACTTCTCATATGACGTCCGGTGGAATAACAGAGCCTGGCGCAGAACCTCAGCCCCCCGGGATTCAGTGACTGGCTACAGGGAGGAGGACTGGGCTGGTGATTCCACAGCCCTTCGGGGTGACTTTTCTCACTGCCGTGACGAAACACCTGGCCACAGTAGCTTAAGGGAGGAAAGGTTTAGTTTGGATCACAGTTTTGGGGTGCAGTCCACCATGGTGGGGAAGACGTGGTGGCAAGGTGCGTGAGGCAGCTGGTCACACTGCCATCTGCCACCAAGAAACAGAGAGAGGAACACGGGGCTCAGACAGCTTCCTCCTTTTGTTCCCTCACAGGTGTACCCAGAGGTGTGTCCCTTGGGTGATTCCAAATGCAGCTGACAACGTAATTCACCACCACAGAGAATGAGTCAGAGGGATTCGCTTGCCCATCCCCAACCCAGGATCCAAGGGAATTCTGGGATGGATGTTGGAAGGCATCTGATGCCTGGCATCTGTGGGCGGCTGAAGTGGGAAGACTGGTTTCCCCGCCCTCGCCGGTTCCTGTACACTTTCATCCTGCCTCAGCCCTGCTAAAGACACAACCAGCCGTGCTCTTTCCTCTGCGACAGCAACAGGAGCATAGATCTTTCAAGGGAAAGGCCATGAGACAGCATTAATGGCCACTCCTACCTTAGACCAATCAAACCATTCCCTTTACAACATGACACTGATATCCGCAACATTAAGACACAGTGATGGGGCTGGAGAGATGGTTTAGTGGTTAAGGCACTTGTCTGCAAAGCCTAATGACCCATGTTCCCATGTTCAACTCATCAGATCCCACGCGAGCCAGACGCAAGGTGGTACATGCCCACAAGCATCTGGAGTTCAACTGCAGTGGCTGAGGCCCTGGCATGCCAATTCTCTCCCTCTCTCTCTTTCTCTAAAATAAAATTTTAAGGGGCTGGAGAGATGGCTTAGTGGTTAAGCGCTTGCCTGTGAAGCCTAAGGACCCCGGTTCGAGGCTTGATTCTCCAGGACCACGTTAGCCAGATGCACAAGGGGACGCACATGTCTGGAGTTCGTTTGCAGTGGCTGGAGGCCCTGGCGTGCCCATTCTCTCTATCTATCTATCTGCCTCTTTCTCTCTCTGTCTGTCACTCTCAAATAAATAAAAATAAACAAAAAAATTAAAATAATATTTTAAGAAAATGACATAGTGATTAAGGAAAAAGAAGTTTGTGCTTAGAGTGGAGTTGAGCAAGTGTAGAATTACAGCTTGCAAAAAAAAAAAAAGGAAAGTCCTGGTTTCTTTCTGCTACACCTGTGGAAAAGCTGGATTTGCGCTTTGTACGCACCGCCCAGTGCAATGGTAGAGAGTGGCTTAGAGCCTCGGTTCCCTGGCTCTGGCCTCCCTCATCCCACTTGCCCATAAAGGAAGTGCCCGAATGCAGGCACCATTCTGGACGCTGGCGACAGTGGACAGTGACCAGTAGAGGAACCCTGGCTGACTTGGGGGAGTGCTGGGTGCTCTTGCAGTGTCAGAGGCATCCTCTTCCTCTTCTTTAAGTGCCAGGTTCTTAGACACTGGGCTCCTTGTAAGGTGCTTTACGTAACAGCGTAATTCCCACCAGTGTGTAGAGACAAAGGGTCATACGGTTCTCTTTTAGAAATGAGAAAATTTAAACACGGAGATCTTCCTAACTTGCAAATTTGTACAGCTATTCGGTCATGAAGGCCAGCTTCAAACTGATGCAGATGGATGAGCACAGCAGCGTGAAAAATGATAGAACACAGGCTGGGGAAGATGGCTCAGCAGTTAAGGCGTTTGCCTGCAAAGCGTAAGGACTCTAGTTTGAGTCCCCAGGACCCACGTAAGCCAGGTGCACAAAGGTGGAGCGTGCATCTGGAGTTTGTTTGCAGTGCCTGGAGGACCTGGCCCGTCTATTCTCTTTCTCTCTATCTGCCTCTCTCTCTATCTCTCTCTCTCTCTCTCAGAAAGGAAAAGAGGGAGGGAGGGAGGGGAGGGGAGAGGAAAGGGGGAAGGGGAGGAGAAGAAAAAGAAAGGAAAAGGAAAGGAGGAGTGGAGAGGGGAGAGGAGGGGAGGGGAGAGGAGGGGAGGGGAGGGGAGGGGAGGGGAGGGGAGGG